>NW_026900855.1:0-2330 GCF_033783945.1 Neopsephotus bourkii
GGGGCAGGCTGGCAGGGGCCATACTGTTGTGGGGGTCTGTTACAGGCCACCGGATCAGGGTGAGGAAGTTGACGAGGCCTTCTACAGGCAGCTGAGAGCGGCCTCACAGTCACAGGCCGTGGTCGTCGTGGGGGATTTTAACTTCCCTGATGTTTGCTGGAAGGACTACTCGGCAACCCAGCCGCAGTCCAGGAGGTTCCTCCAGTGTATGGATGATAACTTCCTCATGCAAATGGTGGATGAGCCAACCAGGAGAGGTGTGCTGCTGGATCTCATCCTCACTAACAAGGAGGGTCTGGTTGAAGGAGTGAAGGTTGAGGGCTGCCTTGGTTGCAGCGACCACGAGATGGTAGAATTCAGGATCTTGTGTGGTAGGGTCAGTAGAATAGCAAGTAGAATCGCAACCCTGGACTTTAGCAGGGCAAACTTTGGCCTCTTCAAGCGATTGCTAGGGGAAATCCCGTGGGCTAGGCTGCTTGAAGGGAAAGGGGCCCAAGATAGTTGGTTGACGTTCAAGGACTGCTTTTTCCGAGCTCAAGATCGGAGCATCCCGACACGTAGGAAGTCAAGGAAGAGGGTCAGGAGACCTGCGTGGCTAAATAGGGAATTGCTCGGTATGCTCAAGTGGAAGAGGAGAGTTTACAGGTCATGGAAGGAAGGGCTGGCCACTTGGGAAGAATATAAGGCTGCTGCTAGAGGATGTAGGAAAGCTGCTAGGATGACTAAGGCCTCCTTGGAATTAAAGCTGGCGAGAGGGGTCAAGGACAGCAGAAAGAGCTTTTTCAAATACATGGCAGGTAAAACTAACACCAGAGGCAATGTAGGCCCGCTGATGAACGGGACGGGTGCCCTGGTGACAGAAGATACAGAGATGGCAGAGTTACTGAATGCCTTCTTTGTCTCTGTCTACTCTGCTGGAGGCAGTCCTGAAGAGCCCTGTACCGCTGAGACCTCGGATGAAGATAGGTCAACGGAGCGGTCTGCCTTAGTCGATGAGGAATGGGTTAAAGACCAGTTGAGCAATCTGGACATCCATAAATCCATGGGTCCAGATGGGATGCACCCGCGGGTGCTGAGGGAACTGGCTGAGGTCATTGCTAGACCGCTCTCCATCATCTTTACCAAGTCTTGGGAAACGGGAGAGGTGCCTGAGGACTGGAGGAAAGCAAATGTCACTCCTGTCTTCAAAAAGGGCAAGAAGGAGGACCCGGGTAACTATAGACCGGTTAGCCTCACCTCCATTCCTGGGAAAGTGATGGAACACCTTATCCTTGGTGCCATCTTAAGGCATATCAAGGATAAGAGGGTTATGAGGGGCAGTCAACATGGCTTCACCAAGGGGAAGTCGTGCTTGACCAATCTCGTAGCCTTTTATGAGGAAATAACACGGTGGATGGATGATGGTAGAGCGGTGGATGTGGTCTACCTTGACTTCAGCAAAGCGTTTGACACGGTCTCCCACAGCATCCTTGCGGCTAAATTGAGGAAGTGTGGTCTGGATGATCGGGTAGTGAGGTGGACTGTGAACTGGCTGAAGGAGAGAAGCCAGAGAGTTGTAGTCTATGGGGCGGAGTCTAGTTGGAGGCCTGTATCTAGTGGAGTGCCTCAAGGGTCGGTACTGGGACCAGTATTATTTAATATATTCATCAACGATTTAGATGAGGGAATTGAGTGTACTATCAGCAAGTTTGCTGATGACACTAAGCTGGGAGGGGTGGCCGACACGCCAGAAGGCTGTGCTGCCATCCAGAGGGACCTGGACAGGCTGGAGAGCTGGGCGGGGAATAACTTGATGAAATATAACAAGGGAAAGTGTAGAGTCCTGCATCTGGGCAGGAACAACCCCAGGTTCCAGTATAGGCTGGGGAACGACCTGTTAGAGAGCAGTGTAGGGGAGAGGGACCTGGGGGTCCTGGTGGACGACAGGGTGACCATGAGCTGACACTGTGCCCTTGTGGCCAAGAAGGCCAATGGCATCCTGGGGTGTATTAGAAGGGGGGTGGTTAGTAGGTCGAGAGAGGTCCTCCTTCCCCTCTACTCTGCCCTGGTGAGACCTCATCTGGAATATTGTGTCCAGTTCTGGGCCCCTCAGTTTAAAAAGGACAGGGACCTGCTGGAGAGAGTCCAGCGCAGGGCAACTAAGATGATTAAGGGAGTGGAGCATCTCCCTTATGAGGAAAGACTGAGGGAGCTGGGTCTCTATAGTTTGGAGAAGAGGAGATTAAGGGTGACCTTATTAGTGTATATAAATATATAAAGGGGGAGTGTCACGAGGATGGAGCCAGGCTCTTCTCAGTGGCAAACAATGAAAGGACAAGGGGTTGAAACTG